>NC_089801.1:19675895-19683395 GCF_029633855.1 Hoplias malabaricus | reverse complement strand
TCAAGTCAAAGAGCACTGAAGCTATAAATGCCAGGTACCTTGCTTTTACTCTCACTCATCCGGACCCCACGGCACTAGAGGACTGAAGGTGCAGCTTCCAAACCACAGCACAATAGCAGCACATCTGTATCAAGAGGCTTCACTTACGATACAAGTGCACTGTGTATTTCTGCAGTTACAGACTGTAGCCCAGCTGTTGCTCTACTTTATTAACCCTTTCACCTTCTTCATGAATTCTTACAACCCCCACAGAGCAGGTGTGATGTGGTGGTGGATCATTCTCAGTGCAGCAGTGACACTGACGTGGTGGTGGTGTGTTAGTGTGTGTTGTGCTGGTGTAGAGTGGATCAGACACAGCAGTGCTGCTGGAGTTTTAAACCCTGTGTCCACTCTCTGTCCACTCTGTGAGACACTGCTCCCTCGTTGGTCCACCTTGTAGATGTAAAGTCAGAGACAGGAGCTCATCTGTCGCTGCACAGTGTGTGTCGGCCGTCCTCTAGTCCTTCATCAGTGACACGGGACGCTGTCGGCTGGGTGTTTTTGGTCGGTGGACTCTGTTAAGTCCTGCAGCGACACTGAGGGGTTTATTCGCTCGTTCCAGTGCAACACACACTAATACACTCACACACACAAACACACACAGTGAAGGGGGCTTCGGAACAGCAGGGGAATACACCCACTGTAAGCAGAGGTTGCCTTTAATGGTGCATGCGTACAAATCTGTAAAGCTTTTCCGTACAAATCAGTACTACCTGACCTCTACTGGGATTACCCAGAATCCTTCATTTATTAATACTGAGGTGTGCTAAACCAACACAAACAAACAAGCACCCGGTAGAGTTTACACTTACTCTGACCTTACCACACTGACAGAGGAGTAGAACCAGTCCCCCGTGAATGATGTGAATGTACGCAGCTGACACAAGCTCAGACTGACAGCACAGCACTGAAGCAGGTGCAGGGTCCACGTGAGAGAGTCACGCAGCTCATGTGTCGTCATTTAGTAACCAGTTCAACAAACAAACAAGCAGAAACACACTGCTGTGTAACAGGTAAGAGGTAAACTGGTGTGTACTATACACATGTGGACAAACCAGTGAGGCCTGCTGGTAAGTTTAGGGTTAAGTTTATGGTACGAGTGATGCCTAGTGTTAAAGGTGATGTTCACCTAATACTATATAATACAGATTTTTAAATACATTTCAGAAAACCATTCTTTATTTGTTGATCTCTGCTCTGTTTGTGGACTGGAAAAAAAGGTCTGGTGTTTGTTCCTCCAGAATCATCTTCACTGTCTTCAGGACTGAGTTAGGGATTACGGCTTAGGTGTAAGGCGATATGTTTAGCATGATGCCTTGTAAAACATTCCCTTGTGTTTGTTTTCATTCAGAAGCACCACTTCATTTAAGGTGGAATTGTATATTTACTTTGTCATTTAAGCTTTTATTCAATGTTTGAATTGCCACATAAACTCATTTGTAATTCAAGCTGTTTAGTTTTGTAGCACTTTCGCTCTGTGTTTACTTTCACACAGTTAGCGCTCTCATGAATTTAGAGTCAGTTTCACCTTACGTAACGTAAACAGCAAAAATAAATCAATATTACCCCCCCCCCCTCCCTATGGAGCAGAAAAACAGTGGCATCTTTATCTCATGTCATGCTTTTCGGTGTTTGGAGGCCTCACCACTGTCCAAATGCCTCCAAATTCAGTTGTTTCTCAGCCAGCGGAGCAGAGAGAGAACTTAGTTTGTTTCCTGTTAACTGAGCCGGGGCTGTGCACAAACACTGGACCTTTTTTTTTTTTTTTTTTCAGAGCACCAACACAGCGGAAAACAGGACATGGTGAAGAAACTTATTGTTGGATTAACATCATGAACATTGCCTTTCAGGTGATGCCTAGAGTTTGGGTTAGGTTTAGGGACTAGGGTCTAGGGTAAGACTGAAGCCTGGTAACTGGACTGACAGTAGGTCGGGATAAGGCCCTGGGTTGGATTAAGGATAAGTGATGTGTGCATTTCTCACTGTAGTGATGAAACCCACCACAGCAGAAGACCCCCCACAGAGGTTCCCCTTCACACACTGAGAAAACAGTTCAGGACCACCATCACGCAGTAAACGCCAACAGAGGCACACCATTACTAACACCGAGCCCACCACAGCAGAGGGGGCTTTCCAACAAGCTTTCCAATAAGCCCCACACTGCCTGTGAAGATGCAGGGGCTCGGTTCTGAGCAGCTGCGTTCACGTGCACGGTGAAAAACAGGGTGTTTGTTTGTGTGTTTGTATGTTTGTTTGTTTACCTAGTCCAACAATAAACACAAAATACAGGAAGGGGCAGCTTCCCAACAGCCGCGCAATATCAGCAGCTCTGCACGCGCTCAACCACCCCCACCACCCCCCCCTGACAGCGCCACAGCGAAGGAGGTGCACTTTCACGTGCACGCAGAAAACCGCGCAGCTCGCGCACACTACAGCTTACGGACCACCGCAGCTGACCCAAAGGAAGCAGCAAACTAGCGGCTGCGTTAGGGATTACACAACGCCCCCCTCTTACCGAGAGTGAAGTACGGCAGCGCGGTGTTGTCCAGGTCGTCCAGGACGGACACGAGTCCCGGGAGGTCGGTCCGAACCAGCAGCAGGAGGCGCGACTCCCCCGCGGCGCTCCCGCTCACCCCCGCCGCGCTGCCCGAGCCCGCTGCCGCGCTCAAACTCAGCTCCGAGTCCCGGAGCGCGGGCAGCGTGGACACCGTCACCGTCTTCACATCGCACGCGAGACCTCCTGGACCGGGACCGGCTCCGGTTCCTCCGCCGTTACCGCCCTCCTCCGCGCCCTTACACAGCAGCCCCGGGAAGAAGAAACAGAACAAGCACAGGAGGAAGAGAAAGAGGGCGAAACGCGCCATTCCTCCAGCCTGCTGTCCTCCTCTCTCCCTCTCTCCCTGCTTCTCTCTCTCTTTCTCTCTCTCTCTCTCTCTCTCTCTCTCTCTCTCTCTCTCTCTCTCTCTCTCTCTCTCTCTGTATTATTTCTCTCCTCCTCTCAGCTCTCTCGCTCTTTCTCTCGCAGTCTGTCTAGTTCCCTCCAGTCTTCCTCTCCATTGATTTATTACTCTTTCCCTTTATACTCTCTCTCTCTCTCTCTCTCTCTCTCTCTCTCTCTCTCTCTCTCTCTCTCTCTCTCCTTTTCGTTTGGCTCTGTGAGGAGGGCACGAGGCGCACGGTCGTTTATAGCGCGTGCGTGTAGTATGTCTCTGTGTGTGTGTGCGTGTGCGTGTGTGTGTGCGTGTGTGTGTGTGTGTGTGTGTGTGTGTATGTGTGTGTGTGTGAACTTCTCTCGTCACCAGTCCAAGTCCTCACAACGACAGAAAATTATGAGCGTGTAAATGGTATGAAAATGATTGTTTTCAAGCGAAATTGACTCTGTGTATGTGTATGTTTGTGTGTGTGTGTGTGTGTGTGTGTGTGAGAGAGAGAGAGAGAGAGAGAGAGAGAGAGAGAGAGAGAGAGAGAGAGAGAGAGAAAGAAAGAGAGAGAGAGACAGATAGAGAGAGAGAGAGTGGCCAGGAGGCGGCGGTACAGAGAGAGAAATAAATAATAAGAGTGGACGTGCGCGCGCATGTGTGTGTGTGTGTGTGTGTGTGAGAGAGAGAGAGAGAGAGAGAGAGAGAGAGAGAGAGAGGTGTTTGTAATTTGCCGTGTGCACATGTATTAACTACTTTGTGGGGACTACATATTTATTTATGGAAAGAAAAATAAAATATAGATTTTTTTTTTTCGATTATCATTTTTATATTTTCAAAGTCAAAACACATCATTGCATCCTACCTCACATCCTACAGTGTAGTCAGATCTAGCCGTATACACACTGAGACCTCTCTTATTTGTCGTCTAAACAGGGGCTACTAAACTACTAAGCAGGTAGTCTCTGTCACAGCTCCAGGGTCCTGGAGGTTGTGGGTTTGAGTCCCACTCCGGGTGACTGTCTGTGAGGAGAGTGGTGTGTTCTCCCTGTGTCTGCGTGGGTTTCCTCCGGGTGACTGTCTGTGAGGAGTGTGGTGTGTTCTCCCTGTGTCTGCGTGGGTTTCCTCCAGGTGACTGTCTGTTAGGAGTGTGGTGTGTTCTCTCTGTGTCTGCGTGGGTTTCCTCCAGGTGACTGTCTGTGAGGAGTGTGGTGTGTTCTCCCTGTGTCTGTGTGGGTTTCCTCCAGGTGACTGTCTGTGAGGAGTGTGGTGTGTTCTTCCTGTGTCTGCGTGGGTTTCCTCCAGGTGACTGTCTGTTAGGAGTGTGGTGTGTTCTCTCTGTGTCTGTGTGGGTTTCCTCCAGGTGACTGTCTGTGAGGAGTGTGGTGTGTTCTCCCTGTGTCTGTGTGGGTTTCCTCCAGGTGACTGTCTGTGAGGAGTGTGGTGTGTTCTCCCTGTGTCTGTCTGGGTTTCCTCCGGGTGACTGTCTGTGAGGAGTGTGGTGTGTTCTCCCTGTGTCTGTGTGGGTTTCCTCCGGGTGACTGTCTGTGAGGAGTGTGGTGAGTTCTCCCTGTGTTTGCGTGGGTTTCCTCCGGGTGACTGTCTGTGAGGAGTGTGGTGTGTTCTCCCTGTGTCTGTGTGGGTTTCCTCCGGGTGACTGTCTGTGAGCAGTGTGGTGTGTTCTTCCTGTGTCTGCGTGGGTTTCCTCCGGGTGACTGTCTGTGAGGAGTGTGGTGTGTTCTCCCTGTGTCTGATGTTTGTGAATAAAACATAATAAAATATAAAATATCCTCAATGCATCATAGATTTATATAAAATTCACATATATACATTTCATTATGAGTTTGTCTAAGGCAAATGACCAATTAAAAGCCGGATATTTCCATGTTACAGCTGTTGACCAAACAGTGCCCAGTGACCGGTGGAAAGCTCTCACTGCGATGTTAAGTAGAACTGTGCACTCTCGAAGCTTAATGGAGTGCTTTTAAACAGATTTTCACTGGTGGATATTTGAGATTTATTGCTGTCAGAATTGGCCGGACCCCCGGCTGTGGAAGCTGGTAATTCTCCAGAATTGAATTTGACAGACAACTAAGCAACAGCAATGGGTTTGGACAGCGGACACTCGAAATGCAGTAGCACTCCGTTTCATATGTAGTTAATAACTGTGTTATAACACGGTAATAGTGACGAAGAACTTCTTGTCTCTCTTTCCCAAGGCCTCCTCCATGTCTCAGTCAGAGAAGCTCTTGAAGACACAGCTTCCTGAAGTCTGAAGGCTAATGGTTTCTTATTTAAAGCACCTCTGTAGGTGCTCAGAGCTTGGACACTGTAATGTGAAGTATTCAGCCTGGGCAGTACCTCATCTGTATGTAATGTAGGCTTCATTTCTATGGACTATAATTCATACACAGTGCAGAGAACCTCTTGAACACCAGCAGAATGAGATCGGAATGTGTTTAGAAAGAGTTGAAGCTACTGCTCATTGGCTTTCATTAGAATAATTTCTCAGACGTCTAAAGTGATATTTTCCCAACCTCCAAAGATCACAGTATTCAAACTTTGGGGACAAAGGGTCAGGAGACTCTTTATTTCTTGTGAGAGCCGGCAATAATTAGCTGCATTTCAGTGACAAGCAGCAAGCGACGCTGCAAGACATCAAATCAAGATTAAATATTCTCTATTTATGGAAATGAGCTCTGAATCAGAGATGTTGCTTCAAATTGATTGGTTCACACAGTCCCTTAAACCAATCACAGGGCTATGTCTGAGACACACCCACACATGACATCATAAGCAGCCTGACCATGTCCACAAGAGACAACCTTTCTCCAATTGTGGACATAGAGATATTCTCTCAGACTGTAGTCCACTGTCTGTTGTCTCAGTGAGTGGTTCTTCTCTCCAGCTCCTCGTCATTCCAGACCCTTAGTGTTGAGCTGTTTCCTCACAGTGGAAGTTAGGCCATGGGTTTGAAAGCAGAGTAATTCACAGACGAAAGCTGTCAGTGTGACGGTTCTGATACAGGTTTGGGGTGACACCAGGTCTTTGGTGGATGTTTTAGGTTCCAGATTCTCCACAGAATCTCTTGCAAACTGAACCTTTTGGACTTAAAGCCTGATTTGGCTGGAAATGGCACAGAAACAAATGAAGGATGGTTTTGATTTTGGCTCCGTTTTGATGTGAGACGGTGACAGCTCCCTTTAAGTTGCTCTCAGAGAATGTTTCACAGTGTGTTTCCGCTGAGTCGTGACATGCCTCATTCCAGTCCCGGCTCAGTCACATTCAGAGCTCTATTCAGTCGCCGAGCTCCACTTGTTAACCTCCGTCTGCGCAGAGTACAGTGTACTTTCATCTTAGTGGCACACGACATTCTCTACAGGGCTCAATTATTAAGCAAGATATTATTTTTTCATGCCCACACAAGAGGCGTCTCCCTCCTTTTCACAGAATGAGTCTTTTGGCACTGTACTGTCACACGTCGCAGTCTATTTTGAGTCGATACTGTTGGGATAGAGACCACTCTGAACCCCCCCCCCCTCCTCTTCTCTCCTAAATGGAGCCAATTTCATCAACAGCTAAAAGGGGGTAGAAAGGAGGGATGGAGCAAATTGAACAATACGGCAGGTCTGTGTCTGATAGGCTTTCTGCAGAACACACATCACTCCCTCCATAACAACTCCATCACCAGCAGAATTCAATTCCCTCCACTACATTTCTTTCTTATGAACCTGACTTTCATTTGGGTGCCGTTAGAGCAGAAAGTGTAGGGAATTCACCCCAACTCACCTGTGTGGCTTGACCAGCTCCATCTCGCTTGATAGACCATGTTCTTCCGTGGTTCCGTACATTGTAACATCACGTTTCAGGGTCAATATTTATACAAAATAGATATATACTCTGAATGGAAATAAGCCACGTGAAATGGGACTTTCTTAACAACTGGATTCAAGACACATCTGTATTTGGTGTCAGATCTGAATGTAATAACATTTCAAACTATCATTCATTTTATCTGGTGGTGTTGGGTTTGATAGGGCCTATTTTTGTTTGTTTGTTTGTTTGTTTGTTTGTTTGTTTGTTTTGCTCACTTAAGCCAGTGCTGTTACTGTGACAACCAAGGCTGTACAAATCAGGTTCTGCTTTTGTAACCTACGGTGGAGACACTCTAGAAATCTGGTTTAAGAAACAATGCTGCACAATTCAAATTGGCATTTTCATGTGTCATGACGCTGTGAACAAAATAAATGAAATAAGTTCTACATGTGAAAGAGAGCAGGGAACACCTGTGATCTTTGGTGTTCTCATCTCAGTCTTGTCAATCACTGTGTGTGTGTGTGTGTGTAACAGTGGTTTCATGTCATCGTAGTCTCATGTCTTTTCTTTACACTCGTGTGTTTTTGTTTACCTCTGTTTTCTTCTTTGTGTTTCATAAACATCTTCATGTCTGCATCCATCTCATCATCTCAAAAGACTTGCGCTCTGTTAGTGACTAAGAAAAAGAAGGGAAAATAAAGAGAGAGAGAGAGAGAGAGAGAGAGAG
>NC_089801.1:19645895-19670895 GCF_029633855.1 Hoplias malabaricus | reverse complement strand
ATAAGCGTGGAGAGAAAAGAGCACTGAGTAAAAACAGAGAAAATGACAACAGAGAAGAAAAGATAATCAAGCATAACCAGCTAAAAAACACACTGTAAAAAAAATTATTGTAAATTTTACAGTAAAATAATGGCAGCAGAGTTCCCAGCCATTTACCGTATTTTTACTGGAACACTACTGTATTTCAAATTTACAGCATATTACTGTAACTGAATAATACACTAATTTACTGCCCCCTCCAGGGTGTATTCCCGCCTTGCGCCCAGTGATTCCAGGTAGGCTCTGGACCCACCGCGACCCTGAACTGGATAAGTGCTTACAGCTAATGAATGAATGAATGAATAATTTACTGTAAATACCATGATTAAAAATACTATAGCAGACTCACTGTAAATTTACAGCAATGTTTTACAGTGCAGAGCTTCTGCTCCTCACTCCTCACTGCTGTGCGCTCAGGGTCGGGGTGAACAGCAAGTGGCTCATTATCATTATTTAGACGGGGGAGAACACTGCTGTGGGGCTCGTGAGCTTGTGATCACCAGTAAATAAACCAAATAAATGACAGCCAGCAGGAACAGACTGTACCTAGTGTACTGTGGTTTTCTGACCTGTGCAGTAGAAAGCAACCTTTCACTACACTTCACCAACAATGGAAAAGTACGGCAGCTGAGAAGCAGTGGATATTGTGTTGTGTAGCCTTTCCAACATAAATCCGCATGTTCATGTTCACAAACTGGGACATGACGACTTGATCAGTTCTCACCTGGACTGTGGCATGCCCTAATTACTGCAAACCCTTGGTTGGACGATTTTTTTTGGCTGTGTTCTTGCCGCGAAGGCCTTTAATCGTGAGCCCAGATGGCGGTGTTTGAACATTTCTCTGAAGCATGTACAGGCTCCTAAACCCCTCTGCGGCTTCTACATGCTTTCACATGGAGAACAATGGCCCTCTCGTGCCAGCTACTGGTGTCCAATGCCAGCTCGTGCCCAGGTCCAAAAAGATGAAGTCTAAACACCTAGGGCCCAAGAGAGGGACTGAGGAATGAAAGGTGTGAAGAAATAACAAGGTTTTTGTTTTTGTGTTTTTGTTTTTTTTTTTATCAAAAGCTGCAGTGAAGCCAATATACCACATGGTAATAGAGCCATTCACGTCATGTGACTTATAAATGTGAAATTCCATGTTAACAACGATTTAACTACTATTAATGTGCTATTTATTACAAAGGAACTCTCAACTGCCAAACAAATATATCAACTACAGATTATACTGCAATATATACACATTTATTAACTCAAACCTTATTAAACATGTTATTACACGAGCAAAAACATTAATCTATTATGTGTTATTAACATGGGTATAAACACAATTCATTCACATGCGTAGTTACATAAGCTGAAACCCTGGGTTCCTGTAGTTACATCGTCATTACATTTTTTTTTAATGTTATTACATAGTTATATGTGCATTTTTCATCCATTAACGCTAGGTATTTACCTTCACTGACGCAGGCTTGGCTCTTATCAAGCCGTGGCTTTGTATCAAAGACTGAATCTATAAGATCTCCCACAATGCCACTCCGGCTTTTTGTCAGCGATGATAAAGGTGCTGCTGTGATTTCCGCCATCTCGATAATTCCCCTCAAAGAAAGAAAGAGTCTGGAGATAATGCACCCAGACATGATGTCTTTTTCCAAACAGGGATGTACATAAAGAGACATCTAAAAGGAGATCAGATGCATTGCCTGGCAGTGGGCCATCCTTCTCTTGTAGCGCTGCCTGGAGCTCATCGATCCTTTCATAAAGCTTTAATGGGGGCAGTTAAATAGTTAAAAGTAAATACGAGCTTATATGAGTCTAGAGTCCAGGTCATTCTCATTTCAACAGCAAAACATAAAGGTAACACTTCACTGAGGAGCAGTGAGTGCACAGACATTTCTTATGGTATGTCGTGTATGTCCAAACATTTGTGGGCACTTCTGCTGATGAGTGAGTTCAGTGTTCGTTCATTCATTCATTAATTCATTCATTCATTGTTTGTAAGTGGTGGGGCCGGAGCCTACCTGGAATCATTGGGTGCACACCCTGGAGGAGGCGCCAGTCCTTCACAGGGCAACACACACTCACACATTCACTCATACACTCACACCTACGGACAATTTTGAGTCACTAATCCACCTACCAATGTGTGTTTTTCTAGTATGTGAGGAAACCGGAGCACCCGGAGAAAACCCACACAGACACAGGGAGAACACACCACACTCCTCACAGACAGTCACCCGGAGGAAACCCACACAGACACAGGGAGAACACAACACACTCCTCACAGACAGTCACCCGGAGGAAACCCACGCAGACACAGGGAGAACACAACACACTCCTCACAGACAGTCACCCGGAGCGGGAATCAAACCCATAACCTCCAGGTCCTTGGAGCTGTGTGACTGCGACACTACACCGTGCCGCCCGAGTTCAGTGTTTATTTATTTACTTATTGACTTAAGGGCACACCCACCCCGGGTGTCATTTGAGGGTGCCTCCTCCAGGCTTGGGTTTAAAGTTGTCCTCACCAGGGAGGGTCACAGTTTCTAGATCTTGGGTCCCTGGCTCAGCTTTAAAAAATGGCACATGTATTTTCTGTAAAATATTCTTCAGAAATCCATTGCCTGTGGAATCAGTACTTGGAATGAGTATACCCAATGCCAGGGTCAGGTAGATGGCTTTACATCACCCCAACACTGGGCTGTGGAAGTAGGTGACAAGGTCTCGACTAAAACCTTCCCCAAAACGTAGAATCTGTTACTGCACCATTGTGGGGACTGATTCCTTATAAAGACCCTCTGGGTGGATGTTTTCAACCACAGCCTTCTTTAACAAGTCAGATGACATTCCCATTAATCGCTGGGTAAAACTCATGTCCACAAAGCCATTTACAAATCTGTGATTCATTATATTTAACATAATATGCTTCCGTCAGGATATCACTTGATATATCTTTACTGCAGGCGCAGGTGCTTATTAAAAATACAGGCTGGCACATACAGTGCTGAGGTAATCTGCTCAGTACATTTCATTATGCGTGCCACGAGTGTCAGAGCAACTTGTATTTAGTTGCAAATTCATAGCGTGTGGGCATACTTTCCTTATAATGAGAGCTCATTGCCAGTTGCTGAGTAAGTTGATGGAGTAGTTAAGATTGCGCACATCATTCGGAGCGAACAAAAGCCTCGGAGATTAAGCGAGAAGCTAATGCTAATGAGAGGGTTTCTGTCTCTGCTGTAAAAGAGCATTAAAAGATTTGTCTCCTTTCACGACGCACTGTTGTGATTCTCCTGATCAAAAGGTGTCCTCCAAGGCAGAGCAGAGGGGAATTAAACAGGTTTGTCATGGGGAATAAAAGACAATCTTGTCTTAATGTTATTATGCGATCGCTTTCTTTTACAGTGCCTTAAGATCCAGGTAAGTGTTCTGCACACACAGCACAGATAGTGGGGGTTTACAAAACGGCATGTTCCAAGATAGTCCAAGGTTTTAGGTAAGAGCTGAGTGTGTGCGTCTCACCACCAGGTGAATCAGGTCCTGGTTCTGGAAGTGGGTTCTTGTTTAGTGGCTGTTCTCTCGTGGTTCAGAGCGAGTCGAGTAGGGACTAAACCGTGGCGTGTAAACCTTGCAGGGCGCTGATTGTCCAGAGAGAGGCGTCACTCGACACCACACAACGCAGACGACCAGCACCAACTCTCCATCTGTAAAATCTCCAGCTGCAGAAGAGATCATGTTTGTTTTTATCCGACTCACGACGGCAGCTCGTAAAATTACGCCGTGGTCTTTTGAAGAGGTTCAAACGCTCCTTGGATCGGTGGCCAACGAAAGAATCCAGCGAGAGCTGGACGCTGCAACAAGGAAGGAACAAACTCTACTGATCTGTCTGAACTGATGACGGAGCTGTGTTCAGTCCCAAACAACAACACACCAATACACCATGAGTAAACACCGCTTAACGTTATCGCCGCCGTTGTTGTGGTTTCCAAAGCCCACGGTTCCCATTAGAGATGACAATGGATACATTTTGGGGCTGCTTTAGTGAAAAACGAATGAGGGACCAAGGATAAAACAGAGAGTCGTGGAGTCCAACAGTGTTGGTACCATGAAAGTGCAGGTCTTCAACTACACCCCTCCATTTCTACATCCTCCATAAAAAAAATGTACAGCTAACTCAACAGATCACGGTGAAGAAGCTGAACATGAGCTTGACCTCGCCATGCCCAATGCCAAGTGCCACCAGGAGGTGTATAAAGGCTCACAGCCCTGTTCTGTGAGATAATGGAATTGTTCTAGGGCAGTGGTTGGCAGAGTCAATCCTCCAGCAGCAGTTCCTCACCTCACTGTTGTTTATATGGCTGAATGCAATGTTACTTTCACAGCAATGTACATTACAATACAAACTTTCCCAGAATCTATTACAGCCATGAAAATGGGAACCTCCTCCATACTTCACAAGTCTACAAGTCAGTTGTGATCCCGCTTCCAGGTTAAAATGACCAACCCGTATGATACAATACCTGGCAATTTGCAGCTAAAGTGTCCTACCAGCTGGTTCTTTTACCCAGCTTGTGCAAGCTCCAGATTTGAAGTTCTCTGACCAATTGTTTTAAAACTTAGAGAAGAATTAGGAAGAATAATCGTCCAGAAACTTTCAATCAGTTGCAAAGCTATGCCCCTTTATAGACCTTTGCAGAAATGTAGAGCGACAAGAAAAGGAACCAGTGGAAATGTTGGACAGTCAAGTGTCCAGAAACCTTAGGCCATTGATCATATCTCCCTGATCTAAAGGAACGGTACTGAAGCTTTACAGTGAATCACATGTACCGTAACGATATTTCCAGTGAGCGCCCGCAGGTAATGAATGATGCACATGGCAACCTTTAGCCCTTATGAGGTCTGGACATTTGTTTTTGTGTGGACGAGGATGAAACAGTCATGGCTTATGCATGGCCTCCCCTCCCTTCCGTCCACAGCTCCCCAGCTTCGGGAGAACAAAGGCAGAGGTGCTTCTGAAAGGTGCACAACAGGCAACAATTACCGGGGAAGGAAGGCAGTGGTAATATAAAGACCTCAGCAGGGCCTGCGGATGCATAAATCATGCGCATCCTCTCTGTGACCTGCCAGGCTCTGGCTTTGAATCCGCCGTCTGCTCCTCCTGATGAAAAGCGGCATTTGAAATCGGCCAAAAAACCCATTGGATTCTGGCTTTGACATGTGCCCGTGCACCCTGCACCTCTCCTGATGATCCAGTAGGTGTTACTCCAGTGCCTTTTCTCTCCGGAGGCCGCACAGTGAATACCAAACCTCCACATGTGGGCGTTTTCTCAGAAATATAGGTTTTTCGCTGTCCTACACTGGTTGAATCAGGTATTTCTTCTGTTTGGGAAATGGAGTGAGAGTGATTGGTTGAAAGTATTCACAGTGGTTTGTGGGATATGTAGTTCACGTAAAGGACACAATGCTGTACCTTTGTCTTTTTGTTCGATTTTCAAAATTGATTTATCTGCGAGCTGATTGGTTTGGTTCAGAGCTTAACTCTTTATATACCAATGAGTTATTTATATTTTTTTCTAAATCCAGACAAACTGGGCAGTCACTCCTCAGCTTTGTTGTGGTGGGCGGAGTCACCCTTTGGATGATTGGTTCTGCAGCGCCAGCTTTCCTGCTGCTCCCAGTGTATTATACGCTCTCCGACTTTAGGAATAAACTTTTAAAACAAGCAGGGAATTGTCTGCAGTGGCAGAGGAAATGGCTGTGACCACTACGACTGTCCAGAAGGATGTTTGGGCACGACAAAGACGTCAGAGTGTGTCATTTGTTCATATATTAAGATGGACATTTAAATTAATCGGTGGGAAATATCTCCAGAAAAACAACACACCTGCTCTCTCCCTCCTCTCGACTGATGCATTTCCCCTGCTGTAACTGTCTGGACGCTGAAAACGTGTTCTCTTTACACTTCTATTTAATGTGGACCTGTCTGCGAACACCTCAGAATGTGTTTTGCGTGACCCGAGCATAATCAGATCACAATGTGTCTTAGGGGTGTTTACACCTAGCTTTTAAATCCGAATTGGAATCCGATTAATATAAATGCATCTTAATTCCGTGTGTAAACAGGCCCTGAGACAACTGTGCCACTGAGAGATGGGACTCATAAACCATTCAAGATTCACTGTAGCTTCTCGTCTGAGCACATCCACAGGGGTCTCAAAACAGTGGGTCTGAAAAGATGTGTAGCTACCATAACAGAGCAAATAAATAAATAAATAATCAACACAAAAGTAGGAACAAAGCCAAGATGCTGCTGTTGTTTCCCAGAACAAAGGGATGTCCGTCTCAGACCTCACTCTCCCGGGACAACGTTGTTGACCGTGAGCCTCGGAAAGTGTGACCAACTTCTCGCACTGAACTCTGGAAATGTGGAAAGGAAGGCATTTCTGCGAGGAGAGGGAAGCGTGTGTTTACTCTCTTGTTCTTTTCTTGGGCAAGTGGTTGTTGTACTCCTCTGTGGGAAGGTTGTAATAACATCACGGACCCGTTTTTGCTCCCTGTGTTCATTTATTTATTCCATTGTTTTATTTCATGTATTTATATACGCATTTATTTATTTATTTATTTATTTATTTATTTATTCATTTATTTATTTATTCAGGGGTCCTCGCTGCTTCCAGGGAAGCCATGAGCTCATCAGCAGGGGCCTTGACCCTCATTTGCAATTGCTGACATGAGCTAGAGACCCACACACACACACACACACACACAGTTCTACACATCCTCTGTGAAATAACTGCTTCGGACCTAATTAAATGGACGCTACACACAATTACAGGGGACAGTAATTAACAACATGTTCCACTAATTCGCTTTAGGGGCTTTTTTGGAGTGTGGCCAGTCAGAAACCGACAGGAACACAGTCTGGACGCTAGAAACACAGATCCACTTCAGTGACTCATGAAAACCCAGGCTTATATATAAATACAGTACTGTGCAGAAGGCTTAGGCACCTAAGATAATGATATATATTTAAACTAATACCTCCTCAGTGAGTGTGGGGCTAATATAAAGTTCTATATAATCACAGTAAACACAAACAAATAATAATATAAAACAAATAAGAAATATAAGATAATGTTTCTCTATAAAGCAGTAGGTGAGAGTGAGTTTGAAGAACAGTGTTTTGTTCAGATTCTCCTTGATTTGGATGAATTTGTTAAATCAACAGCACACATTATTTAAAATCATTATTTACTGGAGTAGTGTGATTGGGTTTATTCTAATGCCGGGTGTTATTTGTTGTTTATTTGTTTGTTTGTTTTTTTTAGGAAATAAACCCTTACTGCTCAGATAAATAGCTTTTTAAGTCTCATAATCTCTGGTGCCTAAAACTTTAGTACAGTGCTCTGTATATAATGAGAACTTGCAACTGGAGATTTCTCTCTCTGTTAGTCCTCTATCTCACCCAGTCACTCACACACCTGTGGACAGTTTCACACACTCACCCAGTCACTCACACACTCACCCAGTCACTCACACACTCCCCCTGTCACTCACACACTCACCCAGTCACTCACACACTCCCCCTGTCACTCACACACTCACCCAGTCACTCACACACTCACCCTGTCACTCAAACACTCACCCAGTCACTCTCACACTCACCCAGTCACTCACATACTCACACAGCTGTGGACAGTTTCACACAATCACCCATTCACTCACATACTCACACAGCTGTGGACAGTTTCACACAATCACCCAGTCACTCACACACTCACACCTGTGGACAGTTTCACATACTCACCCAGTCACTCACATACTCACACAGCTGTGGACAATTTCACACACTCACCCAGTCACTCACACAGCTGTGGACAGTTTCACACAGTCACCCTGTCACTCACACACCTGTGGACAGTTTCACACACTCACCCACTCACTCACACACTCACCCAGTGACTCACACAACTGTGGACAGTTTCACACAAACATCCAGTCACTCACACACTCACACCTGTCACTCACACACTTACCCAGGCACCCACACACTCACACCTGTCACTCACACACTCACGCACTTGTGGACAGTTTCACACAGTCATCCAGTCACTCACACACTCACACCTGTCACTCACACACTCACCCTGTCACTCTCATACACTCACACTCTCGATCCAGCTACCTACGTCTGTGTTTGGATTGTTGAAGGAAACTGAACCACCTGGATGTCACCCATGCAGACACATGGAGAACACACCACACTCCTCACAGACAGTGATTCGAGGACTGGATCACACCTGTGGTGAAACGCATGCACCCCATGTGACATAGGGAGACGGTTAGGGTTGGGATCCTGACGTTTTAACGGTGTCAGATTTTAATGTTTGATGAAGCGACAATATCTTTCATATTTAACAACAAATTCCTGCTGGAAAACAACATGGTCATTATTCCACTCTCCTCTGTCTGAATCTACATCCTTAGCACATTCAGAACACGGCTTCAACTAAAAACGTTACCCTGCTCTCCTCAGTGACCCGGAGAAATACGCCAGGTCCCAGGGCAGACTTCACAGCCGCTGAACGGAGAGCTCAAGTCTCAATAACTCTCTCTAAAACATCCTCTCCTTCTGCACTGGGAATGCTGAGTTTTCCAAGGTCAAATCTGACCTTTTTTCTCAACGCCGTTTTTCCTTCCTCCCACATTTAGAGGTGGACGATCCACTCCACTCCACCACACTGAGAAGGCATTTGTACTACATTTACCAAACCATTGCAGTGAGAGTTTGATGGTGTTCTGCCCTGAGAGCTTTAGTGAGGTAAGGGAGTGATGGTGGATGATTGGTTGTGGACAATAAACACTACTACCTTTCAATCCTAATGGCATTAAACGGAGCTCCATCACATCAGAGAACCCAGTTCCACCGTTCCACGTGCCTCATAACACCTTAGAACTTATTACTGCATCCATAAAGCTCTCTGAAATCAGGATTCAGTCCATAGTCTATTTTCTTTTTCCCAGAAGGAACCAGCAGTACACAGCTCTGTCCTTTGAGGCTGAAATGTCCTGTCCTGCTGTGGTTGGATGTGTATTGTCCCCACAGGCGTCCAGCGTCCCCGCGGTCTGTCTCTTTCTGAAATCCACATGTCACTTCCTGTGTCCTCCCACCCCTGCAGCTGTAAACCGAGCAACAAAGTGCCTTGATTTTTCTGCTGTAACAAGGAAAACGGTGACGTGATGCGGCTGCGTTATTGTCCACACTGGGGCTTTCTCTACCTGCTGCTTCAGCGTCTTTATTCCCTCTGTTACTCTTCCACTGAAAAATGGATGAGTGCACAGCCAAAACATTAAAACCTCTCACACACTGACACTGATTATCTCAGAATAATATCAGATGTCAACACCTTAGATGTAGTAGACATTATACGACCGTGTCCTAAAGCCCTTTAAGCTGTGTTTATCAATGGGACACAACAAAATTGAATAGAGCCTCTGTCGTTGAAACTCCAGGTTCAGCACTGCATAAACTACACTATGTAATTGTTGGAGGAGGGTAGGAAAAGACCCTTTTTTGGTCAAAACCCCACAAGCCCCACAGCAGCATCCTCTCCCTGTGTAAACTGCCCTGTTCAGAACTTTCAGCACCTGTACCTTTAAATGATAATGAGCCACTCGCTGTTCACCCCGACCCCGAGCGCACAGCAGTGAGGAGTTTTGCTCGTTCTCTTTCTTCTCCCAGTTTTCTCTGTTTTTTACTCAGTGATCTTATTTATCTGTGCTAATTAGTTTAACCTTGTCTGTGTGCTCTTGCATAAACACAGGTCAAGTGCTGTGATTGGACAGACTCAGGCAAGGGGGTGGGGCTATTCTAAAGTCTCTGCACTTGACATCTAAAGTAGAGCAGTATCAGGACAGCTCATTTTATCATGTTTTCTCACTTAGGAAGCAGACAGAATAATGTGGTCTTGTTTCACAGTGAGTGGGTGGGAAGGCTCCAGATCCAGAAATTTGGATTTTTTTAAACTATTCTTGTCTATATTAATTATTATATATCACGGCTACATGTATTGTGACTGTGTTAAACATCAGTAGACTGGTATGAAGTTGAACTGATGGAGTTGGATTGACTTGTCAGTTTACAAATTATTCCAGCTGTTATTATGAGTCTAGACATGTTGACCATCCTGTTTCCTGACCCGTCCAATGCAGCTGTATGCTTTCCATAGCTTTTACAGATTAGACAGAGAGGAGGATCAAAGGTAAATATTGCGGTGGTGGATCGGTGGGTAATAGGCGAAACCAATCCGTCTCTGAGCTTATCTGGTGGTGTAGCTGATTGTTATCCCACCCGAGTGTGTCTCCTACCGCTCTCCAGAGCTCAATGGGAGGCTGAATGGTGTGTAAACTGACAGAGCAATTCCCCTCCACTCTTCAGCTGCAATCGATTCCAGCGCATTTGACTTCATAATGCAATCAGGAGTATCCTCTGAAAAAATAAAGCAGAAATCTAATTTTGAGGGTATTTAAAGTACTTTCTGATAAGACAAAATGTGTGGAGGCCTTAAGTCTCTCTGCTCGGGGGCACACAAAGGCATTTACAATGTCATTTATTACCTGTTTGAGGGTTCAAAACATAGACGGGGATGGTTACATGTTTTGTGATAAATATATAATGTGATACACTAGTGGAGATAAGAGTTAGTGCTTGGAGTTACAGGATAGGTTCATGGTCAGGGTTAGAATCCTGCTAAAACTTGGGCTTATAATTTAATATATTATATATATATATATATATATATACACAGAGTCTATATATTGGAACATTATTATTATATACATATACATTGTGCTTCTTTGTTGTTTCCTTGAACATCTCCCACATCAATATTGAATTGTGAATTAAAAGAAGAAAAAAAAAAGCCATGCAAATGAATAAAATCTGCTGTGGAAAAAATCCTGAGATTATTTCAATGTAAAACACATATCGAATCATTAAGGACACTCCTGTGTCTGACAGATGTGAGCTTGTCCCATGCGCTAAATCACTACATTGACGCAAACATCTGGTTGCTTATGCTAATGAGCTTTGTCTCATTACAGCGAGAGGCTTTTATGGTCTGCGATTGTCAATGGACGTCACCAAGGTCATAACGTCTCGGAAAAATAAACGAGATTCACTTAGGCATGAGAAACTTGAGGAGAAAGTTGTGGGCAACACTTCCAACGTGTGCTGTGTTTATACTTTTCAAGACACTTTAAATGTAGTATGTGTTGTATGTTATAAAGGTTTTATTTTATTACCTTTTAGAATTCATTATAATAATATGCAGGGCATCACGATGGAGCAGCAGGTAGTGTCTCTGTCACAGTGCCAGGGTCCTGGAGGTTGTGGGTTTGAGTCCTGCTCCGGGTGACTGTCTGTGAGGAGTGTGGTGTTACAGATAATGAATGAATGAATGAATGAATGAATGAATGAATGAATAATTACATGCAGGGATCAACACTGTATTACACTAAGGGATCAGTGTCAGTGTGTTGGTGTAGGTGTTGGTGTACAGTGTAATCTGTATTAACCCTATTTCCAACATGGGTGTGATAAGGTGCAGGGTGGAGGGGGCTTACACTACCACAGCTCCAGGCCTTCAAAGTAAGTGGAATTCTGAAAGACATAAATCAGGAGTCCTGTGGGAGTTTTATTTCTGTGGTCACCTCATGTAGAAATACCACCAGTACCCAACCCATTAGATTCATAAAGCTTTCTCCTTATCTACATACTATATATTGTTTCTGGAGAGCTTTATCCAGGAGTTCATTATAAAAGTCTTATTTAATAAGGTTACTTTGCCTCTACAGTGAATAAACAATCATGTGTTCATAAAGAAATAAATTGTCATTGAGTCGCCCTCACAGATATTTTGAAGTGAGACCAGCTTTATCACGACTTATATACAATTTTACATATTTCTCACTCTTCAGTCTTCAGATAGTTATCTTCAGTTCCAGAATAAATAGCATTGAGAAGTTTACAGAAGTCGTATTGACCAGAACAGTATCTGCTGCTCTCTCTACACAGCTATGACTATTCCAAGTATCCGTACAGGGTCATGGCCAAAATAAATCAGAGCCCTATGTATTATATATTTCACTACATAGTGAGCAAAGTAGGGAATAGAGTAGAGGGCCATTTGGAACATGCCTCACTTTGTATATGATGAAAGTACATTGGGTCAAGCCCTCCCAGAACCCACTTAGAATGAACTGAAGGCTCTGCAGCTCAATACAGAGTCATAACATGAGAGTTTATGAGAGGAGTCTGGGGCAATTTTCCACCATCTTGAAATTACCCACAAAGAGGTGGGACTGTACGGAACAGAACCTAACGCTGATTGGACCATGATGCTAAGAGGCAGGACAAAATGTCTGGCAGAGCTTGGTTAATTTCCTCCCTTTCCCTTTTGGTAATGTGTCGCCCCATCGCCCTGATGAACAAACCGCCCCTGCTCAAGAGACCAATATCAACTCTCCAGAAGTGTGGCATTGAGGATTGCTGCTCTTCCAGTTTTGCAATCTTGGTTCCTAGACCACCTCAGCAAGTTTAAAAGTGGTCTCTAAACATGTGCAGGTGTGTGTTCTTTGTGTTGTGTGAGTCTTTGCTGATAACCCATCACTGTATCTGTATCAGAAATGGACTGGTGATTTGTGAGAACTCTGGTTCCTCGTGGTTCCAGAGCAGATTTTGACACACATTACTGTTAGTTTGTGTTAAAGGGAAAGGTTCACTAGACCGCCGAACCACTGGAGTGTGTTTGAGCTCTGTCCGAGCGTCATATACACTCCCCAAGTGTGTTTATCCTCCCAGGTTTTCAACTCATCGCCGCTAAGAGGGGAGAAAAATGAGGCCGGAGCAGCCATTATTCCCAAGTTTGACGCTTAATAATGTAATGGAGTCCGTTGGAGGTAATGGAGGAAAATGGAGGAAAATGGTCGCAGCATTAGTCTCATATGCTTCCCCACGCAGAGAAAAAAAATACGGAAACAACCAGAACGGCTCAGAGAGCGGGGGGTTGTACCGGCGCCGCAATTACTCACGTCACAGTGATATACTCGGCCGGGTGGGTTGTTTTTCCGTGAGTCAGCAAAGCCCCTCAGTCTGTTTCACTGAGGGCTGGGGTTTGAATGTAGAGCTGGAACAGCGCTGAGATTTTACACATCAGGCCATGGACTTTGTTGAAGCTGATTTGAGGAAAAATAAAACAAGCTCTGTTTGTGTCACATTTGAACACATCCACAGCTGCTCCCACTGGGGGAAGAGCTCGGTGCTCAGGGTCTGAAAAGATGTGGAGCTGGAGGGTGGGCCATTTATAAGGATAAATCTTAATACAATAGGGATGGTTGGTATATATATATGGGAGGGGGTAAACTTTTCAAGATGGGTAGTGACCATGGTGGCCATTTTGAAGTCGGCCATTTTGGATCCAACTTTTGCTTTTTCAATGGGAAGAGGGTCATGTGACACATCAAATATATTGGGAATTTCACAAGAAAAACAATACTGTGCTTGGTTTTAACATAATTTTATTATTTCATGAGTTATTTACAAGATTCTGACCACTTATAAAATGTGTTCAAAGTGGTGCCCGTTGTGTTGGATTGTCAATGCAACCCTCTTCTCCCACTCTTCACACACTGATAGCAACACCACAGGAGAAATGCTAGCACAGACTTCCAGTATCCGTTGTTTCAGGTGCTATAATATCACCAACCATTCCCATTTTATTAATGTGTATCCATATAAATTGCCCATCTATCTATCTATCTATCTATCTATCTATCTATCTATCTATCTATCTATCTATCTATCTATCTATCTGTCTGTCTGTCTGTCTGTCTGTCTGTCTGCTCATCTGTATAAATATGTTTATCTGTCTTTGTCAATCTCTGTCTATTAATTAGTCAATTTATCTATTGAACAGAAATTTTGGAACACATTAAACCCACTGACTGTAGAATGGACAGATGTTGAAGGAGAGAAAGAAAAAAGATAGAAAGTCCTCTTGTTTAAACGGTGGTGTGGTTTGGGACCGGACCCTCAGCGCAGTGGTCAGTCAAACGCTGAACATCTGTCACTGAGCATTAGATTAAAGCTGAGTTTATTGCACTGTGCTGAGAGAGACATTATCAGACAGTGGGACGGTGGGACAGTGAGACAGGCGTCACCTGAGAAGGTGTTAGTTTAGCTCCCGGTTTCTCGCCTGAGCCGCATCTCCGAGACACACCTGTTTGTGATTTCTCTCGTTTCCCGAGAGACTCCTCCTGAGCCAAGTCTCCAGAGACACGCTCTTATTACCGCCGTCACTGCACTTCGGGGGAAAGGTGGGTGCAGAGAGGTGGAGGTTGCCATGGTAATCTCCCCAGGGATGTGGCCTAATGTCTTCTTCAGATTCAATTTGCTTCCCTTGCTCCAATTAGGCAACAAGACGGGTCCTGACCGGAGGGGTCCCCCCCACCCTCAGGCTTTCTGGATCATAGTCAACACATCAACTCAAAATACAACTACAACCAGCACTTTATATATGTTTCTAAAATTACTGTGTCTATTACAGTCTCTATTTGAGCTCCAGTCCACCGGTGGCACTGTTTCACTAAAAAACACACTAATCTGAAGAAGAGCTACAGAACAGTGCTGTCTCTAACATTTTGGAGCATACAGTTAGGGTTAAGTTTATGTTTATGGGAAAATATCATGCTCTGTTGCCAGAAATTCACATGAACATCACATTGTATGAGTATCAGTTATATTTAACGTACACTGGAAAATAATTTTAAGTCAAATATGCACCACCACATTAAAAAATACAAATCTAACTGGATTTACATTTCCCAATATTTTCCATAATTAATATTCCATATAAAAACATGCAGGATACACCTGGGTTCACTGGTGGTTGTACACTGTTAATTAAATGGCACATTTATGTATATCTGGATGTTTGTCTCCATTCCCCACCACTGTAAAGAAATCAGCTATTGTCACACATACTGTCATTGGTTTGTGTTCTTTTGTTCCTGAATTCTTGTTTAGTTTTCTGTTACCTTTGTGTATGAATAAAATCAACATGTGCATTGTGTCCTGCCGCCTCCTCCCCATGGTACAGGTGACTTTTGAATATGTTTGTTGAACTACTTTCACTCTGAAATTCTCTGGCAGTAAAATGTCTTTCAGGCCCAGATTAAATCCTCACAAGTCAAAATATTTCCAATGCACTGTTAACTGTGAGGCGCTGAAGGTGTTACCTGTCTCTGAAAGTGGGAAACAGAGATTTACACTTCAGTTTCATTTAGCAGGAAGGTATTTCCGAGTTACCTCCAAATTAGGTGCAAACATATCTGTAAAAAAACACTATGTTTTGAAGACATTATTCTTTTTTTTTCTTTGTTTCTTTATTTCTTTATTCATTTGGATAATAGGAAATAAGACAGGAACACACTCCGCTTGTGTGTGTTTCTGGGGCTGTGTTTGGCCAGAGCCTTGGCTCAAAAGCTCAGCAGGATGACTCTGAACTCAACAACATTTACAGAGTATTATATCTCACAGAAAGAGGAGGACTGCTGAATTTTTACTATTTCATGTGAGTGTGTGTCTTTATGGTGGGGAAATATTTTGTGGTGTTAAGTATGTTTATAAAACTCCATAGAGCTGCACACAGTCACATTAAAGTTAACATGTTTTAACCAGTTACACTGAATAAATAAGCCATTGTAAATCTTAAAATCAACAAAAAAGTTCTTGGTCATCTTTGTTCTTAGGTGGTTTATCATCTAGTATTCGTCTTTAAATAAAATGAAAAAAGAAATATATTATATATTATGAATACAACTAGGCTGCCCTAGTTTCTCTATGTTTACTTTCTGAATATAATATTAAAATATCATTTACACTCCCTTCCCAACTTACACTTCTACAGCGTTTCTCTGTGTCAGAGCATCCACTGATATTCCTGATGCCACACACTCACCCAGTCACTTACACACTCACCCAGTCACTCACACACTCCCCCAGTCACTTACACACTCACCCAGTCACTAACACACTCACCCAGTCACACACACACACACACACACACACACACACACACACACACACAGTCACTCACATACTCACCCAGTCACTCACAAACTCACCCAGTCACATCTATGGATAATATCACAAACTCACAAACTCACTCACAAACTCATCCAGTCACTCATACACTCACCCAGTCACTCACAAACTCACTCAGTCACATCTATGGATAATATGACAAACTCACAAAGTCACTCACATACTCACAATGTCACTCACAAACTCACCCAGTCACTCACACACTCACCCAGTCACTCACAAACTCAACCAGTCACATCTATGGATAATATGACAAACTCACAAAGTCACTCACATACTCACCCAGTCACTCACAAACTCACCCAGTCACATTTATGGATAATATCACAAACTCACAAAGTCACTCACAAACTCACCCAGTCACTCACAAACTCACCCAGTCACATCTATGGATAATATCACAAACTCACAAAGTCACTCACAAACTCAAAAAGTCACTCACTAACTCACCCAGTCACATCTTTGGATAATTTCACACACTCACCCAGTCACTCACACACACACACACACACACACACACACACACACACACACACAGTCACTCACACACTCACCATGTCACTCACACACTCACCCAGTCACTCCCAAACTCACCCAGTCACATTTATGGATAATAACACAAACTCACCCAGTCACTCACAAACACACCCAGTCACATTTATGGATAATGACACAAACTCACCCAGTCACTCAATAACTCACCCAGTCGCATCTTTGGATAATTTCACACACTAACCCAATGACTCACACACTCACCCAGTCACTCATAAACTCACCCAGTCACTTATACACTCACCCAGTCACTCACACACTCACCCAGTCACTCTCTCTCACACACACACACACAGTCACCCACACACTCACCATGTCACTCACACACTCAACTAGTCACTCACAAACTCACCCAGTCACATCTATGGATAATATCACAAACTCACAAAGTCACTCACAAACTCACCCAGTCACTCACACACTAACCCAGTCACGCACACACTCAACCAGTCACATCTATGGATAATATCACAAACTCACAAAGTCACTCACAAACTCACCCAGTCACTCACACACTCACCCAGTCATGCACACACTCAACCAGTCACATCTATGGATAATATCACAAACTCACAAAGTCACTTACAAACTCGACCAGTCACTCACACACTCACCCAGTCACGCACACACTCAACCAGTCACATCTATGGATAATATCACAAACTCACAAAGTCACTCACAAACTCACCCAGTCACTCACACACTCACCCAGTCATGCACACACTCAACCAGTCACATCTATGGATAATATCACAAACTCACAAAGTCACTTACAAACTCGACCAGTCACTCACTAACTCACCCAGTCACTCACAAACTCACCCAGTCACATTTATGGATAATAACACAAACTCACTCAGTCACTCACTAACTCACCCAGTGGCATCTTTGGATAATTTCACACACTAACCCAATGCCTCACACACTCACCCAGTCACTCATAAACTCACCCAATCACTCACAAACTCACCCAGTCACATATACACTCACCCAGTCACTCACACACTCACCCAGTCACTCACTCTCTCTCTCTCACACACACACACACACACAGTCACCCACACACTCACCATATCACTCACACACTCAACTAGTCACTCACAAACTCACCCAGTCACATCTATGGATAATATCACAAACTCACAAAGTCACTCACAAACTCACCCAGTCACTCACACACTCACCCAGTCACGCACACACTCAACCAGTCACATCTATGGATAATATCACAAACTCACAAAGTCACTCACAAACTCACCCAGTCACTCACACACTCACCCAGTCATGCACACACTCAACCAGTCACATCTATGGATAATATCACAAACTCACAAAGTCACTTACAAACTCGACCAGTCACTCACTAACTCACCCAGTCACATCTTTGGATAATTTCACACACTCACCCAGTCACTCTCTCTCTCTGACACACACACACAGTCACTCACACACTCACCATGTCACTCACACACTCACCCAGTCACTCACAAACTCACCCAGTCACATTTATGGATAATAACACAAACTCACCCAGTCACTCACAAACTCACCCAGTCACATTTATGGATAATAACACAAACTCACCCAGTCACTCACAAACTCACCCAGTCACATTTATGGATAATAACACAAACTCACTCAGTCACTCACTAACTCACCCAGTGGCATCTTTGGATAATTTCACACACTAACCCAATGACTCACACACTCACCCAGTCACTCATAAACTCACCCAATCACTCACAAACTCACCCAGTCACATATACACTCACCCAGTCACTCACACACTCACCCAGTCACTCACTCTCTCACACACACACACACACAGTCACTCACACACTCACCATGTCACTCACACACTCACCCAGTCACTCACAAACTCACCCAGTCACATTTATGGATAATAACACAAACTCACCCAGTCACTCACAAACTCACCCAGTCACATTTATGGATAATAACACAAACTCACCCAGTCACTCACAAACTCACCCAGTCACATTTATGGATAATAACACAAACTCACTCAGTCACTCACTAACTCACCCAGTGGCATCTTTGGATAATTTCACACACTAACCCAATGACTCACACACTCAACTAGTCACTCACAAACTCACCCAGTCACATCTATGGATAATATCACAAACTCACAAAGTCACTCACAAACTTACCCAGTCACTCACACACTCAACCAGTCACATATATGGATAATATCACAAACTCACAAAGTCACTCACAAACTCGACCAGTCACTCACTAACTCACCCAGTCACATATTTGGATAATTTCACACACTCACCCTGTCACTCACACACTCACCCAGTCACTCACACACACACACATACACACACACAGTCACTCACTAACTCACCCAGTCATATAATTTCACACACTAACCCAATGACTCACACACTCACCCAGTCACTCATAAAGTCACCCAATCACTTACAAACCCAGTCACATAATTTCACACACTAACCCAATGACTCACACACTCACCCAGTCACTCATAAAGTCACCCAATCACTTACAAACTCACCCAGTCACTCACACACTCACCCAGTCACTCACACACTCACCCAGTCACTCACACACTCACCCAGTCACTCATAAACTCACAAAATCACTCACAAACTCACCCAGTCACTCACACACTCACCCAATCACTCACATACACACACACAGTCACCCACACACTCACCATGTCACTCACACACTCACCCAGTCACATCTATGGATAATATCACAAACTCACAAAGTCACTCACTAACTCACCAAGTAACTCATAAACTCACCCAATCACTCACAAACTCACCCAGTCAGTTACACACTCACCTAGTCACTAACACACTCACCCATTCACATCAGTGTATAATTTCACACACTCACCCAGTCACTCACAAACTCACCCAGTCACTCACAAACTTGCCCAGTCACATATGTGGATAATTTCACATGCTCACCCAATCACTCACACACTCACCCAGTTACCCACACACTCACAACTCACACATTCACCCAATCACTTACGTACACTCACACTGTGTTTCTCCCACTCATCTAGTCACTCACACGCTCATCCATTCACTCACAAACTCATCCAGTCAGTCACACACTCACTCAGTCACTCACACACTAACCCAATCACATCTGTGGATGATTTCACATGCTCACCCAGTCAATCACACACTCACTCATTCACACACTCACTTACATACACATGTCAACAATTTCACTCACTCAACCAGTCACTCACACACTCACACCTGTGGACAGTTTCACACACTCACCCAGTCACTCACACACTCACCCAGTCATCCACCCACTCAACCAGTCACTCACACACTCACACCTGTGGACAGTTTCACACATTCACCCAGTCACTCACACACTCACCCAGTCACTCAAACGTTCACCTGTGGACACTGCCTCAGAGCCACTCCAGATGTCGACTCATATTCTGACCGGACAGTGAATATGTATATATATTAAACTAAACAGAAACACGCAGGTGTTATTAAAGGAGTAGATCAAGCACATGTATTTCCGTAACTCCATGAGGACACACACCGCATCGCCCTCAGCGTCCTCACTGAGACGTTACAGTTAATGCCTCCCTGACCACCGGGTGAGAGTGGCTCTGCTTTGACAGGACGCAGAGACAGCGTGTAATTAAATGTCATAACTTGCCATGGAGCATGTGTACGGAGGAGCTCCGTGTCTCTCTGCCCCTCGGTCTCCGTGTGTCTCAGTCAGTCAGTCAGTGACTCAGTAAGGCAGTCAGGCAGCCGGCTGCTAGTTTGATTACAGCCTCCAAGCCTCCAGGTCCTCTCCCCGTAATGAGTTTTCCTTCTTTTTTTTTGTCCTCCATCACTGTACACACGGCAGCGTGAAGAAACCAGAGCGCTCTCCTTGCCGGCACGTTCCCCGGGCCTCTCTCCGTGACATCTCCAAAGGATTCGAATTAGTGTTAATGTCAGCTCCATGTCGAGGTCTTCGTGTGTTTAACGCCTGAATTTTCTCATCTCCACACACGGCTCCTAATGCCTCAGCCTCCAGGGGAAGGGATTCTGCCCGAATCGAATGTCTCTCATCTCTACACCCTGCGGAACTTGTAGGTTGCCGACAATAGGAGACTGGGAGGATGTAGGTTAACTTTATGATGAACTCTCCTGGGCCTGTATCCTAATAGTACCTCAGATAGCTGGGGTATGTGGAGGATCATTTCTGAACTACAAAGCTTTGGGTTCTTCCAGCACCTTCTGGGTTTTAGTGTCATCCTCTGTCTTGTTTTTGTTCTTTGTTCTTTGTTTTCTTCCACTCTTTCCCCCCTTGTTCTCTCCCTTCAATCAGCAGAAAAGGCCCTGATCTGATTCGCCAAGTGGAAGCACAACAAAATCTCCAGAAACGAGTGTATATTTTACTAAAATGAGCGCTCCACATGTTCCTAACATTTCACTGTGGTGATTAGCTGTGATCAGTGGTGAATGTCCTCCACTGGTGGCGCTGTTTCTCTAAATCAACTCAAACTCTCTCTCATCCAAAATAGGACCCTGGTTCATTCTGTTCTCGATTCTTAGAACCTCGGTGATGTCCAGCTCCACCATGTTTTCACAAGTTTTGATGGGAACCAAGGATACGTCGTCACGGGCACTGTGGGGGCTGGGTTCTATAGCCTCACAGTGTTTGAATTCAGCTCCAGAGTCAGAGATAAATGAGTCATCTGCTGAGCTTGTGAACAGTGGAGAAAAATAGCTAATGCACCTTATGTTGCGTTAAACACAGCTTCAGCAAACACAAAAACTGAGCATTTTCCTGATTTATTTCCCATTATTTATTCGTATAACATGCTATAAATGACATGTCCAGCTCCACTACGCCATAATTCTTTGCGGCTCTGAGAGCTTTCTGGAGTTTATCTTGACACAGCCACAGATGACATTACAGTTCACGCTGAAGAACGTACTTGTTAAACACACACACACACAAAATGAGTTATGAATATGTTTAGGTTGATTTTGCTGGGTTGCCAGAAATGCATTCATTCATTCATTCATTATCTGTAACTTTATCCAGTTCAGGGTCGCGGTGGGTCAAGAGCTTACCTGGGATCATTGGGCACAAGGTGGGAATACACCCTGGAGGGGGCACCAGTCCTTCACAGGGCAACACACACACTCACACCACTTTTGAGTCGCCAATCCACCTACCAACATGTGTTTTTGGACTGTAGGAGGAAACCAGAGCACCCGGAGGAAACCCACGCGGACACAGAGAGAACACACCACACTCCTCACAGACAGTCACCCGGAGCGGGAATCAAACCCACAACCTCCAGGCCCCTGGAGCCGTGTGACTGCGACACTACCTGCTGCACCACCGTGCCGCCCTGCCAGAAATTCACCATTCAAAATGTTTAATACTTGTTTTACAGGCACCAGTTATATTTAGTGCACATTCAAAAATTCTAGCCAAATTCTAGCCATATTACGCAAATATAGACTAAATCAGCTTGAAACTTGGAGTGATGGAGCATCATTCTTTGTTTTTAGAATAAGTTGGAGTGGTATTTGTCAACCTCAGGGGGGTCTGCACTTCAAAAGGACTATTACTAATCTATATATTACATGACAGACTCTGGTGATTGGATTATTTAAGAACAGGGTAGAGGTGGTCTTTTAGCCCATAGCTCAACACCACCGCTTCTGTGTAGGAGATGCATGAGCATTCATTACCCAGGCGTGTACAGTGTGTGAAGTGTCAAGAGGGGGCAGTGTTGCCTCATGATTGAGCTTTCTGCAGTCTCCATCCACACAGTGAGAAGGAGAGAAATAGAAGGGGAGGGGAGTTAGGCGAGGAGAGTGGTCTAGTAAATGAATCGAGCAGCAGGGGTCCAGAGAGCTCAGTTAGCTCAGGTCTTCTGTCACATGCAGAGAGAAGATATGGAGCAACACACTGTAATTCATGGAGCCCACCAAGTCCAACCATATTTAGCCCCCTCACTTACTCAAATCAGCTCTGTCAGGTGTCGAAGATATTTAGCTATGAATCCACAGCATGTGAGATGCTCTGAAATAGCTGCCCATGAGCTTACGTTCAGCATGGAACTCTGAACCCCTCCACCCCAGAACTGGGCTGTGGAACAGTGAAGACTTTTTGTATGAAACTGGACCAGAACCTCAGTACATTGTCTAGCAATGTTCTAGAAATGTTCTAGCAGCTGTTATAAAGCCTCCTTAGATGAGTAAAAGCTATAGAACAAACGTAGGATCATCCTTTTTTCAGAAGATATATGAGATGGAGGAATTAATATCAGACGAGCAAACTATCTACAAAATCGTGCCAAAGCCTGAGAGCTGTAAACGACAAATACATTCATTAGCACCTTAGCAAATTAGCATTAGCAGCTCTTTTCCATATCTCAGCTTCCTGTTTACGGTTGAAATGTCTGTTGCCTCTTGCAGATCTTCTGAATTGTACGTGTAAAATTAATGATAAGTAATTTGAGAAAATATTTATACCACTTTGTCTGATAATTAGCATTGGGCATGGTCACCTGAGACCAAAGCATCACACTCTACTGGTCAGTACTTTGCTATAAAGAGTTAACTACACCAAAATAATAGCTGGAAGCCTAAAGACCTTCACACACTGATCAGTGTTTATTTGGAAGACAGTAAATTAAAAGGAACATGTGTGTAGCTGGTGGTATTGTTGTTTCTGAGAAGTTTAAGTCCTTCCCAGAATTAAAGGTGTGATATTACAGTAAGATTTCTTACAGTTTGTAACTATTTTACCATTTTCGTGAGCTTACAGTTAGGGTTGGGGTTATGGTGACACCTAATGTTGAGTAGGGTTAGGGTTACAGTGAGAGTGACCTAGTGTTGATGTCGGGGTTGATGTATGGGTGAATCTCATTTCACCACATGTCCCCTGTGTTTATCCTAGGGGTAAGGGTGAAGAGTGAGGGTGACATGGCCCTTTAAACTTAGATTTTTCAGAGATTTTCCAAATGGAGGGTTATGACGACTTGTGAATCACCGGCGAGACGCTGCAGAGCGACCAATGAAACCAAATGACAGTATATATATATAGTTACCTGGAGGTTGTGGGTTCGATTCCCGCTCCGGGTGACTGTCTGTGAGGAGTTGGTGTGTTCTCCCTGTGTCCGCGTGGGTTTCCTCCAGGTCCCTGAATTGGATAAGCGGTTACAGATAATGAATGAATGAATGAATGGATATATATATATATATATATATATATATATAAACTGTAATCACCATCGTATTATCTTATTTTAATGTAGTTTCAGTGGATTATGGCCCTTCAGAACAAACAGAAATTGTCACTAGTTGTAGCTGATGTCTGTAAATATCAAGTTCCACCTTAAATGGTGAAGCAGTTGCAATCTAGTGTCTTATGCTACTATTACATTTAAGGTGGACCTGGAAGGTTAAGAAAAAAAAAAAAAAGAGCCAAATCAGAGCTGAATTAATGGAGGACTGGGTGATGATATATGAAGGCAAATCACTTCTGAAATTTAATTAAGTCCAGTCCTCTGATATCACTGCAGACTGGTGGATATATCAGGGTCTTCCCACTTCATAGTGGAGTGTTTTAACCTCTACACTTTGTAAATCAGTTCCTAGGGTTACGATAACACTCAGAAATGAGGGGTAGGTGTAAAAATGAGAAAAGGGATTGGGCCGTAGAGTTGGTGGACTGCAGAGTTAGGGATTGATCAGTGATGGAGGCGCTTGTGGCTTTCCTAAGTAGGTGTTTTTTAATAAAGTGGCCAGTTAGTGCACTGATAATTATGCACCACATCTGATTTTCAAATGCAGCATCCAGCCTGTGGAAAATGTCACAGCACAAAGTTGTTTTAAACCTTCCAGCTGTGACTAACGCAAAGTACACAGCCAAGGAGAAAAAGCCAGGCCTCATTTATAACAGCCGTCCGAAAACTTCCGACACCACTTATCTGTCCCGGTTACTGAGGGCATGAATAAAACATGGAGCAATATGAACTTTATGCTTTGCTTTTTTCTTTTTTTTCCCCTCCTTTTTTCTCCCACAGTCACCTTTTCCTTCCTGAACCCGGCTAGAATAACTAACACAGGGAGTCAGGCGAACGTGGGGGAGGGGGAGGACTAGGAAAAAGGGGAGAGGGAGGGTTCAAAGACTTTGAAGATGCCTCTCCTGAGCCCATTATAAAACACTTTGAAAGGAACATTTTGGGCT